>NC_082341.1:157691697-157737219 GCF_027477595.1 Haemorhous mexicanus | reverse complement strand
TGTGCACCCTCAGGCTCTCTTCACTGCACTCCAGGAGCTCTGAGGGCTCAGCAGCTCTGAAGCTGCTCAGGGGGCCCCGGAAATCCCCAAATTCTCCAAAAAATCCCCCAAAAATTGCAAAAAGATTTTTAAAAAACCCCCCAAAATCCCCTGAATTCCCAGGAAATCCCCAGAGAATTCCAAAATATTCCCCTGAGGTGCAGTCTCAGGCTCTCCCTGCAGCGCTCCAGGAGCTCTGAGAGCTCAGCAGCTCCGAGGCCGCTCAGGGCCTCCCGGAAATCCCCAAAAATCCCCAAAAGATCCCCAAAAATTTGCAAAAAACCCCCAAAAGTCACAGAAAAATCCCCACAAAATCCCCCAAATTCCCAATAGATCCCAGAAAATTCCACAAAATTCCAACCTTGCCGTGCCCCCTCAGGCTCTCCCCGCAGCCTCAGGAGCTCTGAGGGGCTCGGCGCCTCCGAGCCGCTCAGGGCCTCCCGGAAATTCCCCAAAAAACCCCAAAAATCCCCCAAAATTCCCAAATTTCCCTCAAAAAGTCCCCAAAAATTCCCCAAATTCCCAGAAAATTCCCCAAAATCCCAACCTTGGGATGCCCCCTCAGGCTCTCCCTGCAGCTCTCCAGGAGCTCTGAGGGCTCGGCGGCTCCGAGGCCGCGCAGGGCCTCCCGGAAATCCCCAAAAATCTCTGAAAAATCCCCAAAAAATCCCCAAAATTCCCAAATTTCCCTCAAAAAATTCCCAAATTCCCAGAAAATTCCCAGAAAATTCCCCAAAATTCCACCCTCATTGTGCCCCCTCAGGCTCTCCCTACAGCACTCCAGGAGCTCTGAGGGCTCGGCGCTCCGAGGCTGCTCAGGGCTCCCAGAAAATTCCCAAATTCCCCAAAAAACCCCTAAAAAACTCCCCAAAATGCCAAAAGAGTAAAAAAACAAAAACCCCAAATGCCCCCAATTTCCAGAAAATTCCCAGATAATTCCCCAAAATTCCCACCTTGGGATGCCCCCTCAGGCTCTCCCCACAGCTCTTCAGGAGCTCTCCTCAGGGTCAGCGGCTCCAAGGGTGCTCAGGGCCTCCATGAAATTCCCAAATTTCCCCAAAAAATCCCCCAAAAATTGCAAAGATTTTAAAAAAACCCCTAAAATCCCCTGAATTCCCAGGAAATCCCCAGAGAATTCCAAAATATTCCCCTGAGGTGCAGTCTCAGGCTCTCCCCGCAGCCTCAGGAGCTCTGAGGGCTCGGCGCCTCCGAGGCCACTCAGGGCCTCCTCAAAATTCCCAAAAATCCCAAAAAATTCCAACAAACCCTAAAAAATTCCAAAAAATTCCCAGAATATTCCCCAAATCCCCCAAGTTTCCCAACAATTCCCCAGAAAATTCCCCAAAATTCCCACCCTCATTGTGCCCCCTCAGGCTCTCCCTACAGCACTCCAGGAGCTCTGAGGGCTCGGCGGCTCCGAGGCTGCTCAGGGCCTCCCGGAAATTCCCAAATTCCCCAAAAAAACCCCAAAGAACTCCCAAAAATGCCAAAAAATTTTAAAATAAGAAAAAAAAAAGCCCCAAATTCCCAGAAAATTCCCAGATAATTCACCAAAATTCCCACCTTGGGATGCCCTGTCAGGCTCTCCCCACAGCTCTCCAGGAGCTCTCCTCAGGGGTCAGCGACTCCGAGGCTGCTCAGGGCCTCCCGGAAATCCCCAATTTCCCCAAAAAATCCCCAAAAAATTGCAAAAAAACCCCCCAAAAGTCACAGAAAAATCCCCACAAAATCCTCCAAATTCCCAATAGATCCCAGAAAATTCCCAAAATCCCAACCTTGGGATGCCCCCTCAGGCTCTCCCCGCAGCTCTCCAGGAGCTCTGAGGGCTCGGCGGCTCCAAGGCCGCTCAGGGCCTCCTCAAAATCCCCAAAAATCCCAAAAAAATCCCTAAAAAACCCCAAAATTCCCAAATTTCCCTCAAAAAGTCCTCAAAATTCCCTAAATTCCCAGAAAATTCCCCAAAATCCCAACCTTGCCGTGCCCCCTCAGGCCCTCCCTGCAGCGCTCCAGGAGCTCTGAGGGCTCGGCGCCTCCGAGGCCGCTCAGGGCCTCCTCAAAATTCCCAAAAATCCCAAAAAATCCCTAAAAAACCCCCAAAATTCCCAAATTTCCCTCAAAAAGTCCTCAAAAATTCCCTAAATTCCCAGAAAATTCCCCAAAATCCCCACCTCGTCGTGCACCCTCAGGCTGTCCCCACAACTCTCCAGGAGCTCTGAGGGCTCGGCGCCTCTGAGGCCGCTCAGGGCCTCCCGGAAATCCCCAAAAATCCCCAAAAAAACCCCCAAAATTCCCAAAAAATCCCCCAAATCCCCCAGAAAATCCCCACCTTGTCGTGGTTCCTCAGGTACTCCCCACAGCACTCCAGGAGCTCCTCGGGGTCGGCGGCTCCCAGGCCGCTCAGGGCCTCCCTCAGCTGCTGCTGCATACCTCGGGCTCGGCCTCCGCGCTCGCCTCCAGCAGCGCCAGCGCCAGCCCTGGAATGTTCCAGAATCCTGAGATTTTCCTCTTCTTTCTCCCTTTTTACCCCGATCTCCCTCCCAATTTTTCCCCAATTTTTTCCCCATTTTTCCCCATTTTTTTCCCATTTCCCCCCCTCACTTTTCCCCTTTTCCCCCATTTTAGCCCCTTTCCCCTCATTTTTTCCTTTGTCCCCCCCAACATTTTCCCCACAATTTCCCCAATTTTTTCCTCCCATTTTTTTCCCAATTTCCCCCCTTCCACTTTTCCCCTTTCCCCCATTCTTTCCCTTTTTCCCCTCGATTTTTTTCCCTTTTCCCCCCAACATTTTCCCCCATTTTTTCCCTCCTTTCCTCCTTTTTTCCCTCCTTTTTTCTAATTTTTTCCTTTTTTCCCATAATTTCCCTTTCCCAAATTTTCTCCTTTTTCTCATTCTCCCCCTTCCCCCCCTTTTTCCCCCAATCTTTCCCTCAATTTCCCCTTTTTTCCAATTATTTCCCTCTTTTCCCCTTTTCCTCATTAACCCTCCCAGTTTTAACCCCTATTCCCCCCAAATTCCCCCCAAACCTTCCTCACATTTTTTCCTTTTTTGCTCTTTCCCCACCTTTTTCACATTTTTTTTTCCTTTTTCTCCCCTTTTCCACATTTCCCCCTAATTTTTCCCCAATATATCCATTTCCCCCTTAAATAATTTTCCCAATTCCCCCACTTTCCTCTTTTTTTTCCAATTTTCCCCAACCCTTTCACCCTTTTTTCCTATTTTTTCCCCAATTTCCCACCCCAAAATTTCCCAATTCATTCCCCCCAATTTTCCCCATTTTCCCCAATTTTTCCCTTTTCTTTCCCCACTTTTCCCCCATTTTCCCAAATTTTTTCCCAATTTCCCCCCCTCACTTTTCCCCCTTTTTCCCTCATTTTTCCCCCATCTCCCTCCCAATTTTTTCCCCAATTTTTCCCCAATTTTTCCCCCATTTTCCCAATTTTTTCCTAATTTCCCCCCTCACTTTTCCCCTTTTCCCCCAACATTTTTTCCCTTTTTTCCCTCATTTTCCCCTTTTCCCCCCAACCCTTCCCCCCTTTATTTTTTCCTTTTTTCACCCTTTTTTAATAATTTTTTCCCAATTTTTTCCATTTCCCCCTTATTTTCTCCCTTTCTCCCCTTTTTTCCTTCCCCCTTTTTTCCATATTTCACCTCATTTTTTCCTCTTTAATCCCAAATTTTTTCCCCTTTCCCATTTTTCCCCTTTTTCCCAATTTTTCCCTTTTTCCCCCAATTTTTCCACCCATTTCCAATTTTATTCTTTCCCCCCAATTTTTTCCAATTTTCCAATTTTCCCATTTTTCCTTTTTCCCAATTTCCCTGTTTTCCCAATCTTTCACCCCTTTTTCCCCATTTTTTCCCTTTTTCCCCATTTTTTCCCATTCCCCCCCTTTTTCTCACCCATTTTTCAATTTTTCTCCTTTTTTTCTCATTTTTCCCCTTTCCCCCTCCATTTCCCCCAAATATTTTTCCTAATTTTCCCCTTTTTCCCCTCATTTTTCCCCTTTTTCCCTATTTATCCCCCTTTTTTCCCTCATTTCTCCCTCCCAATTTCTCCTTTTCCCCCAACCTTTTTTCCCACTTTTCCCCCCAAAATTTTCCCTAAAATTTTAATAATTTTTTTCCTAATTTTTCCCCTTTTTCTCCCAACTTTATCCAATTTTTTCCACTTTTTTCCTAATTCTTTCCATATTTTCTCCAATTTTCCCTTTTCCCCCAACTTTTCCTTTTTTTCCCTAATTATTTCCCTTTTTTCCACAATTTTCCCCCTTTTTGCCAATTTTTCCCTTTTTTCCATTTCTTCCCCCCTTTTTCCCTTTTTTCCCAGTTCTTTTCCAATTTTTTCCCAATTTTCCCTCCTTTTCTCTTTTTTCTCCCTATTTCTCTCTCATTTTTTCCCCTTTTCCCATTTTTCCCCTTTCCCCCCCCACTTTTTTTCCATTTTCCCCTTTTTTCTCCTATTTTTTCTCCCCTTTTCCCCCCAATTTTTCCCAATTCTTTTCCCATTTTTCCCCTTTTTTTCTCTCCTTTCCCCCCCACATTTTTCCCTAAATTTTCCCCCTTTTTAAATAAATTTTTCCTGTTTTTTCCCCTATTTCTCCCATTTTATATCAATTTTCTCCACTTTTCCCCCAATTTTTTCCCTATTTTCCCCCAATTTTTCCCTTTTCCCCCCATTTTTCCCTATTTTCCCCAATTTCCCCCTTTTTGCCAATTTTTCCCTTTTTTCCATTTCTTTCCCCCCTTTTTTCCCAGTTCTTTTCCCAATTTTTTCCCAACATTTCCCCTAAATTTTTCCCCTTTTCTCCCCTTTCCCCCATTTTATAATTTTTCCTATTTTTCCCCTTTTTCTCCCATTTTTATCCAACTTTTTCCACTTTTTTCCTAATTTTCCCCCTATTTTCCCCAATTTTCTCCCATTTTCCCCAATTTTCCCCTTTTTTTCCCAATTTTTTCCCCCTTTTTCCCCAATTTTCTTCCCATTTTTCCCAATTTTTTCCATTTTTTCTTCTCTAATTTTTTTCCCAATTTTTCCCCTTTTTTCTCAATTTTCCCTCCTTTTCTCTTTTTTCTCCCTATTTCTCTCTCATTTTTTCCCCTTTTCCCCATTTTTTCCCATTTTCCCCCCTTTTTCCCTCCTTTTCCCCCAATAATTTTCAATTTTCCCAATTTTTCCCTTTTTCCCCACTATTTTCCCCCATTTTTCTCATTTTCCCCTTTTTTCCCAACTTTTTTCCCCATTTTTCCTCCATTTTTTTTCCCTTTCTCTCCCCATTTTTCCCTAATTTTTCCCTTTTTTCCTCTTTCTTTCCCAATTTTTTTCCTCTTCCCACAATTTTTCCTTTTTTTCCCAATTTTCCCAAGTTTTTCCCATTTTTTCCTTCATTTTCCTGTTGGAAATTTGATTTTTTGTGTGGATTTTCGGAGAATTTTTTGGGGGCTGTTTTGGACTTTTTGGAGATTTTGGGGGGGAATTTTTGGGGTTTTTTTTTTGGGATAAATTTTGGGATTTTTGGGACAATTTTATCAATTTTGGGGGGGATTTTTGGGGCTGTTTTGTGAATTTTGGGGGATTTGGCTGGGATTGATCCCAAATTTCTGTTGGAATTTTTTTTTCATTGGAAAACCGGGGCTGGAAATTTGGGGAATTCTCAATTCCTGTTGGAAATCCAGGCTGAAATTTGGGAATTCTCAATTCCCATTGGGAACTGGGGCTGGAAATTTGGGAATTCTCAATTCCTGTAGGAAAACCGGGGCTGGAAATTTGGGAATTCCCAATTTTCATTTGGGGGGGGGGAGAAAACCAGGCTGGAAATTTGGGAATTCCCAATTTTCATTGGAAAACCTGGCTGGAAATTTGGGAATTTACAATTCCTGTGGGAAAACCGGGGCTGGAAATTTGGGAATTCCCAATTCCATGAGGAAAACTTGGCTGGAAATTTGGGAATTCCCGATTTTCATAGGAAAACAGGGGCTGGAAATTTGGGGAATTCCCAATTCCTGTGGGAAAACCAGGCTGGAAATTTGGGAATTCTCAAATCCCTATTGGAAAACTGGGCTGGAAATTTGGGAATTCCCAATTTTCATTGGAAAACTGGGGCTGGAAATTTGGGAATTCCCGATTTTCATTGGAAAACTGGGGCTGGAAATTCGGGAATTCCCAATTTTCATTGGAAAACCAGGCCTGGAAATTTGGGAATATCCAAATCCCATGGGGGAAACCGGGCTTGGAAATGTGGGAATTCCAATTTTCCTGGAAAACTGGGGCTGGAAATCTGGGAATTCCTCAATTCCTGTTGGAAATCCAGGCTGGAAATGTGGGAATTCCCAATTTTCCTACAAAACCAGGGCTGGAAATTTGGGAATTCTCAATCCCTATTGGAAAACCCGGCTGGAAGTTTGGGAATTCCCGCTGGAAATTTGGGAATTCCCAATTTTCATTGGAAAACCCGGCTGGAAATTTGGGAAAATCGGGGCTGGAAATTTGGGAATTCTCAATTTCCTGTTGGAAACTGGGGCTGGAAATCTGGGAATTCTCAATTCCTGTTGGAAAACCAGGCTGGAAATTTGGGAATTCCCAATTTCCATTGGAAACTGGGGCTGGGAATTTGGGAATTCCCAATTCCTGTAGGAAAACCCCGGCTGGAAATTTGGGAATTCCCGATTTCTCTAGGAAAACCCGGCTGGAAATGTGGGAATTCCCGATTTTCCTACAAAACCAGGGCTGGAAATTTGGGAATTCTCAATTCCTGTTGGAAAACTGGGCTGGAAATTTGGGAATTCCCAATTTCCATTGGAAAACTGGGCTGGAAATTTGGGAAAACCAAGGCTGGAAATTTGGGAATATCCAAATCCCATGGGAAAATCGGGGCTGGAAATTCGGGAATTGCAAAATTTCATGGAAAACTGGGGCTGGAAATTTGGGAATTCCCAATTCCTGTAGGAAATCCAGGCTGGAAATTTGGGAATATCCAAATCCCATGGGAAAATTGGGGCTGGAAATTTGGGAATTCCCAATTCCTGTGGGAAAACTGGGCTGGAAATTTGGGAATTCTCAACTCCATGAGGAAAACTGGGCTGGAAATTTGGGAATTCCCAATTCCTGTAGGAAATCCAGGCTGGAAATTTGGGAATTCCCTATTTTCCTACAAAACCGGGGCTGGAAATTTGGGAATTCTTAATTCCTGTGGGAAAACCAGGCTGGAAATTTGGGAATTCCAAAATTTCATGGAAAACTGGGCTGGAAATTTGGGAATTCCCAATTTCTCTAGGAAAACTGGGCTGGAAATTTGGGGAAATTGGGGCTGGAAATTTGGGAATTCCAAAATTTCATGGAAAACAGAGCTGGAAATTTGGGAATTCCCAATTCCTGTAGGAAAACTGGGCTGGAAATTTTGGAAAATTGGGTCTGGAAATTTGGGAATTCCCAATTCCATGAGGAAAACCTGGCTGGAAATTTGGGAATTCCCAATTCCTGTAGGAAAACCTGGCTGGAAATTTGGGAAAACCAAGGCTGGAAATTTGGGAATATCCAAATCCCATGGGAAAATCGGGGCTGGAAATTCGGGAATTCCAAAATTTCATGGAAAACTGGGCTGGAAATTTGGGAATTCTCAATTCCCATTGGAAACTGGGGCTGGAAATTTGGGAATTCCCAATTTTCCTGGAAAACTGGGCTGGAAATTTGGGAATTCCCGATTTTCATTGGAAAGCCAGGCTGGAAATTTGGGAATTCCCAATTCCTGTAGGAAATCCAGGCTGGAAATTTGGGAATTCCCAATTCCCGTGGGAAAACTGGGCTGGAAAATTGGGAAAATTTGGGCTGGAAATTTGGGAATTCCCAATTCCTGTAGGAAATCCAGGCTGGAAATTTGGGAAAACCAGCTGGAATTCCCAATTTTCATAGGAAAACTGGGGCTGGAAATTTGGGAATTACGAATTCCTGTAGGAAATCCAGGCTGGAAATTTGGGAATTCCCAATTCCTGTAGGAAAACCCGGCTGGAAATTTGGGAATTCCCAATTTTCCTACAAACTCGGGGCTGGAAATTTGGGAATTCCCAATTTTCATTGGAAAACCAGGCTGGAAATTTGGGAATTCCCAATTTTCGTGGAAAACTGGGTTGGGAATTTGGGAATTCCCAATTCCTGTTGGAAAACCAGGCTGGAAATTCGGGAATTCCCAATTTTCATTGGAAAACCCGGCTGGAAATTTGGGAAAATCAGGGCTGGAAATTCGGGAATTCTCAATTCCTGTAGGAAATCCGGGGCTGGAAATTTGGGAATTCTCAATTTCTCTAGGAAAACTGGGGCTGGAAATTTTGGAAAATTGGGGCTGGAAATTTGGGAATTCCAAAATTTCATGGAAAACCGAGCTGGAAATTTGGGAATTCCCAATTCCTGTAGGAAATCCAGGCTGGAAATTTGGGAAAACCAAGGTTGGAAATTTGGGAATATCCAAATCCTGTGGGAAAATCGGGGCTGGAAATTCGGGAATTCCAAAATTTCATGGAAAACTGGGCTGGAAATTTGGGAATTCTCAATTCCCTATTGGAAAACTGGGCGGGAAATTTGGGAATTCCCAATTTTCATTGGAAAACCAGGCTGGAAATTTGGGAATTCCCAATTCCATGAGGAAAACTGGGCGGGAAATTTGGGAATTCCCAATTCCATGAGGAAAGCCCGGCTGGAAATTTGGGAATTCCCAATTTTGCTACAAAACCGGGGCTGGAAATTTGGGAATTCTTAATTCCTGTAGGAAAACCAGGCTGGAAATTTGGGAATTCCCAATCCCTATTGGAAAACCCTGCTGGAAATTTGGGAATTCCCAATTTTCATTGGAAAACCCGGCTGGAAATTTGGGAAAATCGGGGCTGGAAATTTGGGAATTCTCAATTTCCTGTTGGAAACTGGGGCTGGAAATTTGGGAATTCTCAATTCCTGTAGGAAATCCAGGCTGGAAATTTGGGAATTCCCAATTCCTGTGGGAAAACCAGGCTGGAAATTTGGGAATTCCCAATTCCTGTTGGAAAACTGGGGCTGGAAATTTGGGAATTCTCAATTCCTGTAGGAAAACCCGGCTGGAAATTTGGGAATTCTCAATTCCATGAGGAAAACTGGGCTGGAAATTTGGGAATTCTCAATTTCCATTGGAAACTGGAGCTGGAAATTTGGGAATTCCAAATTCCCATTGGAAACTGGGGCTGGAAATTTGGGAATTCTCAATTCCTCTAGGAAAACTGGGCTGGAAATGTGGGAATTCCCAATTTTCGTGGAAAACTGGGGCTGGAAATTTGGGAATTCCCAATTCCTGTAGGAAAACCAGGCTGGAAATTTGGGAAAATTGGGGCTGGAAATTTGGGAATTCCCAATTTCTCTAGGAAAACTGGGCCGAAAATTTGGGAAAATCGGGCTGGAAATTTGGGAATTCCCAATTTTCCTACAAACCCGGGGCTAGAAATTCGGGAATTCCAAATTCCCATTGGAAACTGGGGCTGGAAATTTGGGAAAACCTGGCTGGAAATTTGGGAATTCTCAATTCCATGAGGAAAACTGGGCTGGAAATTTGGGAATTCCCAATTTTTGTGGAAAATCGGGGCTGGAAATTTGGGAATTCCCAATTCCTGTTGAAAAACTGGGGCTGGAAATCTGGGAAAACCAAGGCTGGAAATGTGGGAATTCCCAATTTTGGTGGAAAACCGGGGCTGGAAATTTGGGAATTCTGGGAATTCCCGATGGGCACTCACGGCGCAGGCGGGATTCCATCATGGAGCGCGAGCGCGGCGCCCCCGGAACGCCGGGGGGATCCAGGCGGGAATTCCCCGGGAATCCGGGGGGATCCAGGCGGGAATTCCCCGGGAATCCGGGGGGATCCAGGCGGGAATTCCCCGGGAATCCGGGGGGATCCAGGCGGGAATTCCCCGGGAACGTGGGGGGATCCAGGCGGGAATTGCCCGGGAATCCGGGGGGATCCAGGCGGGAATTCTCTGCTCCAAGTGGGAATCCTGGGATCCTGGTGGGAATTCTGTGGGAATTCTCTGGTTCCAGGTGGGAATTCTCTGCTCCAGATGGGAATTCTCTGCTCCAAATGGGAATTCTGTGGGAATTCTCTGCTCCAGGTGGGAATTCTGTGGGAATTCTTTGATCCTGGTGGGAATTTCCTGGGAATTCTCGGCCTCAGGTGGGAATTCTCTGCTCCAGGTGGGAATTCTCTGATCCAGGCGGGAATTTCCTGGGAATTCTCAGATTTCAGATGGGAATTCTCTGATCCTGATGGGAATCCTGTGGGAATCCTGCGATCCAGGAGGGAATTTCCTGGGAATTCTCAGCCTCAGGTGGGAATTCTCTGCTCCAGGTGGGAATCCTGTGGGAATTCTCTGATCCTGGTGGGAATTCTCTGGTTCCAGGTGGGAATTCTCTACTCCAGGTTGGAATTCTGTGGGAATTTCCTGCTCCAGGTGGGAATCCTGCGATCCTGGTGGGAATCCTGTGAGAATCCTGGGATCCAGGTGGGAATTTCCTGGGAATTCTCGGCCTCAGGTGGGAATTCTCTGGTCCTGGTGGGAATTTCCTGGGAATTCTCTGCTCCAGGTGGGAATCCTGGGATCCTGACGGGAATTCTCTGGGAATTCTCAGATTTCAGGTGGGAATTCTCTGATCCTGGTGGGAATCCTGTGGGAATCCTGGGATCCAGGTGGGAATTCTGTGGGAATTCTCTGCTCCAGGTGGGAATTCTGTGGGAATTCTTTGATCTTGGTGGGAATTTCCTGGGAATTCTCTGCTCCAGCTGGGAATTCTCTGGTCCTGGTGGGAATTCTGTGGGAATTCTGTGTGATCCAGGTGGGAATTCTCTGATCCCAGCAGGAATTCTCTGGTTCCAGGTGGGAATTCTCTACTCCAGGTGGGAATTTTGTGGGAATTCTCTGCTCCAGGTGGGAATCCTGGGATCCTGGCGGGAATTCTCTGGGAATTCTCTGGTCCTGGTGGGAATTTCCTGGGAATTCTCAGATTTCAGATGGGAATTCTCTGATCCTGATGGGAATCCTGTGGGAATCCTGCGATCCAGGAGGGAATTTGCTGGGAATTCTCTGCGATCCTGCTGGGAATTTCCTGGGAATTCTCAGCCTCAGGTGGGAATTCTCTGCTCCAGGTGGGAATCCTGTGGGAATTCTCTGATCCAGTTGGGAATTCTGTGGGAATTCTCTGGTCCTGGTGGGAATTTCCTGGGAATTCTGTGTGATCCAGGTGGGAATTCTCTGATCCCAGCAGGAATTCTCTGGTTCCAGGTGGGAATTCTCTACTCCAGGTGGGAATTCTGTGGGAATTTCCTGCTCCAGGTGGGAATCCTGGAATCCTGGTGGGAATTCTCTGGGAATTCTCTGTGATCCAGGTGGGAATCCTGGGATTCTGGCGGGAATTCTCTGGGAATTCTCAGATTTTAGGTGGGAATTCTCTGATCCTGGTGGGAATTCTCTGATCCTGGTGGGAATCCTGTGGGAATCCTGGGATCCAGGTGGGAATTCTCTGGGAATTCTCTGGTCCTGGTGGGAATTCTCTGGTTTTAGGTGGGAATTCTCTACTCCAGGTGGGAATTCTGTGGGAATTTCCTGCTCCAGGTGGGAATCCTGCGATCCTGGCAGGAATTCTCTGGGAATTCTCAGATTTTAGGTGGGAATTTCCTGGGAATTCTCTGCTCCAGGTGGGAATTTCCTGCTCCAGGTGGGAGTCCTGTGATCCTGGTGGGAATTTCCTGGGAATTCTCAGATTTCAGATGGGAATTCTCTGATCCTGGTGGGAATTCTCTGGGAATCCTGCGATCCAGGCGGGAATTCTCTGGGAATTCTCTGCTCCAGCTGGGAATTCTCTGGTCCTGCTGGGAATTCTGTGGGAATTCTGTGTGATCCAGGAGGGAATTCTCAGATTTCAGGTGGGAATTCTCTGCTCCAGGTGGGAATTCTCTAGTTCCAGGTGGGAATTTCCTGGGAATTCTCTGGTTCCAGGTGGGAATTGTCTACTCCAGGTGGGAATTTGGTGGGAATTTCTTGCTCCAGGTGGGAATTCTGTGATCCTGGTGGGAATTTCCTGGGAATTCTCGGATTTCAGGTGGGAATTCAGTGGGAATTCTCTGCTCCAGCTGGGAATTCTCTGATCCTGGTAAGAATTTCCTGGGAATTCTCTGCTCCAAATGGGAATTCTGGGATTCCTGGCGGGAACTTCCTGATCCAGGTGGGAATTCGGTGGGAATTCTCTGCCTCAGGTGGGAATTCAGTGGGAATTCTCTGCCTCAGGTGGGAATTCAGTGGGAATTCTCTGCCTCAGGTGGGAATTCAGTGGGAATTCTCTGCCTCAGGTGGGAATTCAGTGGGAATTCTCTGCTCCAGGTGGGAATTTTCTGCTCCAGGAGGGAATTCTCAGATCCAGGTGGGAATTCAGTGGGAATTCTCGGATCTAGATGGGAATTTGGTGGGAATTTTCTGCTCCAGGTGGGAATTCTCTGGGAATTCTCTGCTCCCACTGGGAATTGAGTGGGAATTCCGTCTGCTCCAGGTGGGAATTCTGGGATCCCAGTGGGAATTTTCTGCTCCTGGTGGGAATTCTCAGATTCCAAGCAGGAATTTTCTGCTCCAGGTGGGAATTCTGGGATCCCAGTGGGAATTTTCTGCTCCAGGTGGGAATTCCCTGGGAATTCTGGGATCCCAGCAGGAATTTTCTGCTCCAGGTGGGAATTCCCTGGGAATTCTGGGATCCCAGTGGGAATTTTTTGCTCCAGGTGGGAATTCCCTGGGAATTCTGGGATCCCAGTGGGAATTTTTTGCTCCAGGTGGGAATTCTGGGATCCCAGTGGGAATTTTTTCCTCCAGGTGGGAATTCCCTGGGAATTCTGGGATCCCAGCAGGAATTTTCTGCTCCAGGTGGGAATTCCCTGGGAATTCTGGGATCCCAGTGGGAATTTTTTGCTCCAGGTGGGAATTCTGAGATCCCAGTGGGAATTCTCGGCTCCAGGTGGGAATTCCCTGGGAATTCTGGGATCCCAGTGGGAATTTTTTCCTCCAGGTGGGAATTCCCTGGGAATTCTGGGATCCCAGCGGGAATTTTTTCCTCCAGGTGGGAATTCTGAGATCCCAGTGGGAATTTTCTGCTCCAGGTGGGAATTCCCTGGGAATTCTGGGATCCCAGTGGGAATTTTCTGCTCCTGGTGGGAATTCCCTGGGAATTCTGGGATCCCAGTGGGAATTCTCGGCTCCAGGTGGGAATTCCCTGGGAATTCTGGGATCCCAGCGGGAATTTTTTGCTCCAGGTGGGAATTCCCTGGGAATTCTGGGATCCCAGCAGGAATTTTCTGCTCTAGGTGGGAATTCCCTGGGAATTCTGGGATCCCAGTGGGAATTTTTTGCTCCAGGTGGGAATTCCCTGGGAATTCTGGGATCCCAGTGGGAATTCTCGGCTCCAGGTGGGAATTCCCTGGGAATTCTGGGATCCCAGCAGAAACTGGGATGGAGCCTGGGATCCCACTGGGAATTAAATGGGAATTCTCTGCTCCCACTGGGAATTTTCTGCTCCGGGGGGGGGTTCAGGCCAGAGCTCCGGATCCTGCCGGGAATTCCGTGGGAATTTCTGCTCCGGGCGGGAATTCCGAGCGCAGGAAAAGCCCCGGAATTCCAGAAGCTTCCATGGGATCCGGCCTCATCCAGGGGGGAGCTGCCTCATCCCGAGATTCCTCCTCCTCCTCCTCCTCCTCAGGCTCCTGAAAGAGGGAAAAGCTCTGAAATCCCCCCAGAAATTCCCAGAAATCCCAATCCCAGATTTTTTTCCCCCTCTGGAATTCCAGATTTTTTCCCCCTCTGGAATTCCAATCCCAGATTTTTTTCCCTCCAGAATTCCAATTTTTTTCCCCCTCTGGAATCCCAATCCCAGATTTTTTTCCCCCTCTCTGGAATTCCAGATTTTTTTCCCCCTCTGGAATTCCAATCCCAAATTTTTTTCCCTCCAGAATTCAAAATTTTTCCCCCTCTGGAATTCCGATCCCAGATTTTTTCTCCTCCAGAATTCCAAATTTTTCCCCCTCTGGAATCCCAATCCCAAATTTTTTCCCCCTCCAGAATTCCAAATTTTTCCTCCCTCTGGAATTCCAACCCCAGATTTTTCTGGAATCTCAATCCAAAATTCCCCCCCCCTCCAGAATTCCAAATTTTTTCCCCCTCTGCAATTCCAATCCCAGATTTTTTTTCCCTCTGGAATTCCAGATTTTTTCCCCCTCTGGAATCCCAATCCAGGATTTTTTCCCCCCTCCAGAATTCCAAATTTTTCCCCCTCTGGAATCCCAATCCCAGATTTTTTCTCCTCCAGAATTCCAAATTTTTTCCCCCTCTGGAATTCCAATCCCAAATTTTTTTCCCTCTCTGGAATTCCAGATTTTTTCCCCCCTCTGAAATCCCAATCCCAGATTTTTTCCCTCCAGAATTCCAGATTTTTTTTCCCCTCTGGAATCCCAACCCCAGATTTTTCTGGAATTTCAATCACAAAATTTTCCCCCTCCGGAATTCCGATTCTTTTCCCCTCTGGAATTCCAGATTTTTTTCCCCCTCTGGAATTCCAATCCCAGATTTTTCTGGAATCCCAATCCCAAATTTTTCCCCCCTCCAGAATTCCAATTTTTTTCCTCTCTGGAATCCCAGATTTTTTCTTCCTCTCTGGAATCCCAGATATTTTTTTCCCCCTCTGGAATTCCAATCCCAGATTTTTCTGGAATTTCAATCTCAAATTCCCCCCCCCCTCCAGAATTCCAATTTTTTTCCCCCTCTGGAATCCCATTCCAAGATTTCTTTCCCCCCCAGAATTTCAGATTTTTTCCCCCTCTGGAATCCCAACCCCAGATTTTTCTGGAATTCCAATCCCAAATTTTTTCCCCCCCTCCAGAATTCCAGATTTTTTTCCCCTCTGGAATCCCAATCCCAAATTTTTCCCCCTCTGAAATTCCAGATTTTTTTCCCCCTCTGGAATCCCACTCCCAGATTTTTTTCCCCCCAGAATTCCAGATTTTTTTTCCCCCTCTGGAATCCCAACCCCAGATTTTTCTGGAATTCCAATCCCAAAATTTTTCCCCCCTCCAGAACTCCAAATTTTTTTCCCCCTCTGGAATTCCAGGGTTTTTTCCCCTCTGGAATCCCAATCCCAAACTTTTTTCCCCCCAGAATTCCAGATTTTTTCCCTCTCTGGAATCCCAACCCCAGATTTTTCTGGAATTTCAATCCCAAAATTTGTCCCCCCTCCAGAATTCCAATTTTTTTTCCCTCTCTGGAATTCCAGATTTTTTCCCCCTCTGGAATCCCAATCCCAAATTTTTCCCCTCCAGAATTCCAGATTTTTTTTCCCCTCTGGAATTCCAACCCCAGATTTTTCTGGAATTACAATCCCAAATTTTTTCCCCCCTCCAGAATTCCAATTTTTTTTCCCCCTCTGGAATCCCAATCCCAGATTTTTTCCCTCTGGAATTCCAAATTTTTTTTTCCCTCTGGAATTCCAATCCCAGATTTTTTTTTCCTCTGGAATTCCAAATTTTTTCCCCCTCTGGAATCCCAATCCCAGATTTTTTTCCCTCCAGAATTCCAAATTTTTCCCCCCTCTGGAATCCCAATCCCAAATTTTTTCCCCCTCCAGAATTCCAATTTTTTTCCCCTCTGGAATCCCAGATTTTTTCTTCCTCTCTGGAATCCCAGATATTTTTTTCCCCCTCTGGAATTCCAGATTTTTTCCCCCTCTGGAATTCCAGATTTTTTCCCCCTCTGGAATCCCAATCCCAGATTTTTCTGGAATTCCAATCCCAAAATTCCCCCCCCCCCCCAGAACTCCAATTTTTTTTCCCCCTCTGGAATCTCAATCCCAAATTTTTTCCCTCCAGAATTCCAGATTTTTTTCCCCCTCTCGAATTCCAATCCCAGATTTTTCTGGAATTCCAATCCCAAAATTTTCCCCCCCTCCAGAACTCCAATTTTTTTTCCCTCTCTGGAATTCCAGATTTTTTCCCCCTCTGGAATTCCAATCCCAAATTTTTTCCCCTCCAGAATTCAAAATTTTTCCCCCTCTGGAATCCCAATCCCAGATTTTTTTCCCCCTCTCTGGAATTCCAATTTTTTTCCCCTCTGGAATCCCAATCCCAAATTTTTCCCTCCAGAATTCCAGATTTTTTTTCCCCTCTGGAATTCCAACCCCAGATTTTTCTGGAATTCCAATCCCAAATTTTTTTTTCCCTCCCTGGAATTCCAGATTTTTCCCCCCTCTGGAATTTCAATCTCAAATTCCCCCCCCCTCCAGAATTCCAAATTTTTTCCCCCTCTGGAATCCCACTCCCAGATTTTTTTCCCTCCAGAATTCCAGATTTTTTTTTTCCCCTCTGGAATTCCAACCCCAGATTTTTCTGGAATCCCAATCCCAAATTTTTCCCCCTCTGAAATTCCAGATTTTTTTCCCCCTCTGGAATCTCAATCCCAGATTTTTTTCCCCTCCAGAATTCCAGATTTTTTTTCCCCCCTCTGGAATCCATATCCCAGATTTTTCTGGAATTTCAATCCCAAATTTTTTCCCCTCCAGAATTCCAATTTTTTTTCTCCTCTGGAATTCCAGATTTTTTTCCCCCTCTGGAATCCCAATCCCAGATTTTTTCCCCCTCCAGAATTCCAGATTTTTTCCCCTCTGGAATCCCAATCCCAGATTTTTCTGGAATTTCAATCTCAAATTCCCCCCCCCCCCTCCAGAATTCCAATTTTTTTCCCCCTCTGGAATCCCAATCCCAGATTTCTTTCCCCCCCAGAATTCCAGATTTTTTTCCCCTCTGGAATCCCAAGCCCAGATTTTTCTGGAATCCCAACCCCAGATTTTTCTGGAATCCCATTCCCAGATTTTTTCCCTCCAGAATTCCAAATTTTTTCCCCCTCTAGAATCCCAATCCCAAATTTTTTCCCCCTCCAGAATTCCAATTTTTTTCCCCCTCTGGAATCCCAATCCCAAATTTTTTTCCCTCCCTGGAATTCCAGATTTTTCCCCCTCTGGAATCCCAATCCCAGATTTCTTTCCCCTCCAGAATTCCAGATTTTTCCCCCCTCTGGAATCCCAATCGCAAATTTTTTCCCCCCTCCAGAATTCCAATTTTTTTCCCCTCTGGAATCCCAAATTTTTTTTTCCCCTCTGGAATCCCAGATATTTTTTTCCCCCTCTGGAATCCCAGATATTTTTTCCCCCCCCTCTGGAATCCCAGATATTTTTTTCCCCTCTGGAATTCCAGGGTTTTTTCCCTCCCTCTGGAATTCCAGCCCGGGGGGATGTCCCAGTATCCAACCCCGAACTCCAGGGCCTTGTCCCAAATATTTGGCCCTAAAATCCGGCACAGGAGGGCGGGAATTTCTTTTTTTTTCCAGGGCATGGAAAAACCGGGAAGGAAAATCCTCGGATTTGGGGAAAAAAAAAAAAATGGGAATGAAATAAAAAAAAAAAAAAGGGAATTTTCAGGGAAAAAAAAAAAAATTTAAATCCCATCCCGGGGTTGACATTCCAGACTTTTCCAGGATCATTCCCTGCCCTTGGCCGGGGACATTCCCGAGGTTTCCTCGGGAATTTTTTGGGGAAGAATTCCCGAGGGAATTTTTTTGGGAAGCGATTCCCACCCCCGGGGGGGTCCCGAACCTGAAAATTCCCATCCTGGAGAGGGAGGGGAGCTCGATCCTAAAAAATTCCCATCCCTGGGGGGGTTCTGATCCTAAAAATTCCCACCCTGTGGGGGGAGGGGGGGTCTCGATCCAAAAAAAATTCCTCCCCAATCCCAAAATTTGGGAAATGGGAAAAGGAGGGGACGGGGAGGTCCCGGGGGGGGGGGGGCGGGGAGGTCCCGCCCAGGCCGTGGAGTTTCCCGGGAATTTCCCTCCCTTCATCCTCCTCCTCCTCCTCCTCTTCCTCCTCCTCCTCCCGCATCCCAAAAATTCCCGAATTTCCCCCAAAATTCCCAAATTTTCCCCAAATTCCGCCCCCTCCCCCCTCCCCTCCCCCCCCCCCCGCTCCGCACTCACCGGGACGCGCCCGGCGCCGCTTCCGGGTGCGGCGGCCACGCCCCCTCCAGGCCACGCCCACTCCCAGCCACGGTAATACAGCGGCCAGGCCACGCCCACTGTGCTGTGATTGGCTGTGAGGGGAGGGGGCGGGGCCTGTGAGACGCGCGCTGCTGGCGCCCCCTGGCGGGGCGGGAGGGAAACGGCGCCGGTGGCCCCAAAGCCCCGAATGTCCCCGAATGTCCCCAAATTCGACCCCATTGTCCCCAAGTGTCCCCAGAGCCCCCCCGATGTCCCCAAATCCCCCCAATGTCCCCAAATCCCCCCCCCCGGTGTCCCCAAATTCAGCCCCAAATCCCTTCAAGTGTCCCCAGATCCCCCCGATGTCCCCAAATCTGACCTCGATGTCCCCAAACATCCCCAAATGTCCCCAAACCCCTTCAGTGTCCCCAAATCCCCCCCAGGGTCCCCAAACTCGGCTCTGGTGTCCCCAAATCCCCCCCGGTGTCCCCAAATTCAGCCCCAGTGTCCCCAAATTTCCCCCGATGTCCCCAAATCCCCTCAGATGTCCCCAAATTCAGCCCCGATGTCCCCAAATCCCTTCAGTGTCCCCAGATCCCCCCCGATGTCCCCAAATCTGTTCCCAATGTCCCCGATGTCCCCAAACTCGGCTCTGGTGTCCCCAAATCCCCTCCAATGTCCCCAAATTCACCCCCAATGTCCCCAAATGTCCCCAAACCCCACCCAATGTCCCCAAATCCCCCCCAGTGTCCCCAAATCTCCCCCGGTGTCCCCAAATCCCTTCAGTGTCCCCAAATCCCCCCAATGTCCCCAAATTCAGCCCCAGTGTCCCAAGATCCTTCCAGTGTCCCCAAATCCCTTCAGTGTCCCCAAATTTGTCCCCGATGTCCCCAAACTCGGTTCTGGTGTCCCCAAATCCCCCCCGATGTCCCCAAATTCAGCCCCAGTGTCCCCAAGTGTCCCCAAATCCCCCCCAAATTTCCCCAAAGCTCCCTGATGTCCCCAAATCCAGCTCCATTGTCCCCAGACCCCCCCAGTGTCCCCAAATCCCCCCCAATGTTCCCAAATCCCCCCCAATATCCCCAAATCCCCCCCAATATCCCCAAATCCCCCCAGTGTCCCCAAATACCCCCCGATGTCCCCAAACCCCCTCAGGTGTTCCCACATTTGACCCCGATGTCCCCAAATCTCAACCAATGTCCCCAAATCCCCCCCATTGTCCCCATATCCCCCCAGTGTCCCCAAACCCCCTCAGGTGTTCCCACATTTGACCCCGGTGTCCCCAAATCCCCCCCAGTGTCCCCAAACTCGGCTCTGGTGTCCCCAATTCCCCCAATGTCCCCAAATCGGACCCCGATGTCCTCAAGTGTCCCCAAATGTCCCCAGATCCCCTCAGATGTCCCCAAATCCAGCCCCAGTGTCCCCCAGTGTCCCCAAATCCTCCCCAGTGTCCCCAAATCCCTTCAGTGTCCCCAAATCCCCCCCAGTGTCCCCAAATCCCCCCAGTGTCCCCAAATCCCCCCAAATGTCCCCAAATCCCTTCAGTGTCCCCAAATCCCCCCATTGTCCCCAAATCCCCCCCCAATGTCCCCAAATCCCCCCCAGTGTTCCCAAATCCCCCCATTGTCCCCAAATCCCCCCCCAATGTCCCCAAACCCCCCCAGTGTCTCCAAATCCCCCCCAATGTCCCCAAATCCCTTCAGTGTCCCCAAATCCCCCCCAGTGTCCCCAAATTCAGCCCCAGTGTCCCCAAGTGTCCCCAAATGTCCCCAAATCCCCCCAGTGTCCCCAAATCCCCCCCAATGTCCCCAAATCCCCCCCAGGGTCCCCAAATCCCCCCCAATGTCCCCAAATCCCCCCCAGGGTCCCCAAATGCCCCCCATTGTCCCCAAGTGTCCCCCGGTGTCCCCAAATCCCCCCCAATGTCCCCAAATCCCCCCCAGTGTCCCCAAATCCCCCCCCAGTGTCCCCAAATCCCCCCCGGTGTCCCCAAATCCCCCCAGTGTCCCCAAATCCCCCCCAATGTCCCCAAATCCCCCCCAATGTCCCCAAATCCCCCCCAAATGTCCCCAAATCCCCCCAGTGTCCCCAAATCCCCCCCATTGTCCCCAAATCCCCCCTGATGTCACCAAACGCGATTCTGGTGTCCCCAAATCCCCCCCAGTGTCTCCAAATCCTCCCCGATGTCCCCAGATCTCCCCGATGTCCCCAAATCTGACCTCGATGGCCCCAAACGTCCCCAAATGTCCCCAAATCCTCCCCGATGTCCCAAATCCCCCCATTGTCCCCAAATCCCCCCCATTGTCCCCAAACGTCCCCAAATCCCCCCCAGTGTCCCCAAATCCCCCCAATGTCCCCAAATTCAGCCCCAGTGTCCCCAAATCCCCCCCAGTGTCCCCAAGTGTCCCCAAATGTCCCCAAATCCCCCCCAATGTCCCCAAATCCCCCCCAATGTCCCCAAGTGTCCCCAAATCCCCTCAGGTGTCCCCAAATCCCTCCAGTGTCCCCAAATCCCCCCCAGTGTCCCCAAATCCCCCCTAATGTCCCCAGATCCTCCCCAGTGTCCCCAAACTCGGCTCTGGTGTCCCCAATTCCCCCAATGTCCCCAAATCGGACCCCGTTGTCCCCAAATCCCCCCAATGTCCCCAAATCCCCCCCCCGTTGTCCCCAAATCCCCCCAATGTCCCCAAATCCCCCCCCCGGTGTCCCCAAATCCCCCCAATGTCCCCAAATCCCCCCCAGGGTCCCCAAGTGTCCCCAGTGCCCCCAATGTCCTCCCCGATGTCCCCAAATCCCCCCCAGTGTCCCCAAATTCAGCCCCAGTGTCCCCAAGTGTCCCCAAATCCCCCCCCAGTGTCCCCAAGTGTCCCCAAGTGTCCCCAAATGTCCCCACACCAGGTTTGGGGACAAATCCTTTTATTTGCAGAAGGGGGAGGGGACAGCAGGGCCACCACGGGGACACCTGGGGACAGCAGTGTCACCATGGGGACAGCAGGGCCACCTGTGTGACCCTGGGGGACAGCAGGGTCACCTCTGTGGCCCTTGGGGACAGCAGTGTCACCTGTGTGATCTTAGGGACAGCAGTGTCACCTGTGTGACCCTGGGGACAGCACACCCCCATGGTGGCCCTTGGGGACACGTCACTGTCACCGTGGTGGCCCTTGGGGACACGTGGTCCTTCTGATGGCTCCTTGGGGACAGCACCATGTCCCCACAGTCCCTCCTGGTGTCACCTGGATCCGTCCAGGTGTCACCTGGATCCGTCCTGGTGTCACCTGGTGCCATCTGGTGTCACCTGGAGCCATTTTGGTGTCACCTGGATCCATCCCGGTGTCACCTGGATCCATTTTGGTGTCACCTGGAGCCATTTTGGTGTCACCTGGATCCATCCCGGTGTCACCTGGAGCCATTTTGGTGTCACCTGGTGCCATTTTGGTGTCACCTGGTGCCATCCAGGTGTCCCCTGGAGCCATTTTGGTGTCACCTGGAGCCATTTTGGTGTCACCTGGGGCCCTCCTGGTGTCCCCTGGAGCCGTTTTGGTGCCACCTGGATCCATTTTGGTGTCCCCTGGAGCCATTTTGGTGTCACCTGGAGCCACCTGGAGCCATCCAGGTGTCCCCTGGGGCCATCCTGGTGCCACCTGGCGCCATTTTGGTGTCACCTGGGGCCATCCTGGTGCCACCTGGCGCCATTTTGGTGTCACCTGGGGCCATCCCGGTGTCCCCTGGAGCCATTCTGGTGTCCCCTGGCGCCATCCTGGTGTCACCTGGAGCCATTTTGGTTCACCTGGAGCCATCCTGGTGTCACCTGGTGTCACCTGGTGCCATTTTGGTGCCGTTCTGGTGTCACCTGGTGCCATCCCGGTGTCACCTGGAGCCATCCAGGTGTCCCCTGGAGCCATCTGGTGTCACCTGGATCCATTTTGGTGTCACGTGGTGCCACCTGGAGCCATTTTGGTGTCACCTGGAGCCATCTGGTGTCCCCTGGGGCCATCCTGGTGTCACCTGGAGCCATTTTGGTGTCACCTGGAGCCATTTTGGTGTCACCTGGAGCCATCTGGTGTCCCCTGGGGCCATCCTGGTGTCACCTGGAGCTGTCCCGGTGTCACCTGGTGCCATCCTGGTGTCACCTGGCGCCATTTGGTGTCACCTGGATCCATCCCGGTGTCACCTGGAGCCATCCTGGTGTCACCTGGTGCCATCCCGGTGTCCCCTGTGTGTCCCCTCCTCCTCCTCCTCCTGCTGCTCCTGCTCCTGCTCGTGCCTGTCCAGGTCCCTCAGGTGTTTCTGCACCTGCTCAGGAATTGTCACCTCCAGCAGGTTCTCCAGCCCCGCCTCGGGCTCGTCCCCGATCAGCACCTGAGGGGACCCCAAAACAATGACAACATCCGGCCCAAAAACACCAAAAATGGTAAAATCCTGCCTAACACCCCAAAATCCGGCCCAAAAACCCCAAAAATGGTAAAATCCTGCAAAAGAACCCCAAAATCTGGACCAAAACCCCAAAAATGATAAAATATGGCACAAAAACCCCAAACTGCCAAAATCCAGCCCAAAACCCCCCAAAATTATAAAACCTGGCCCAAAAACCCCCAAATCCCACCCAGAACCCCAAACCCCAAACCCCAAACCCCAAACCCCAAATCCCAAACCTTTCACCCCAAACCCCAAAACCCCCAAACCCCAACCCCCAAACCCCAAACCCCAAACCCCAAAACCCCAAATACTCCAAACCCCAAACCCCAAACCCCAAACCCCAAACCTTTCACCCCAAAATCCCAAACCCCAAATACCCCAAACCCCAAACCCCAAACCCCAAATCCCCGCCGTGTCCCACCTGGATGAGGCAGCAGCAGGTGTGGAGCACCCCAAGAAAACTCCCCCAAACCCCAAACCCCAAACCCCAAAAACGCCCCAAATCCCAAACCTTTCACCCCAAAAGTCCCCAAACCCCAAACCCCAAAACCCCAAAATCCAAACCCCAAAACCCCAAATACCCCAAACCCCAAACCCCAAAAACTCCCCAAACCCCAAAGCCCAAAACCCCAAACCCCAAATCCCAAACCCCAAACCCCAAAAACCCCAAACCCCACACCCCAACCCCCAAACCCCAAACCCCAAATCCCAAACCCCAAAAACCCCAAACCCCAAACCCCAAACCCCAAACCCCAACCCCAAATCCCCGCTGTGTCTCACCTGGATGATGCGGCAGCAGGTGTGGAGCACCCCAAGAAAACTCCCCCAAATCCCATCCCAAACCCCAAAAACTCCCCAAAATCCCACCCAAAACCCCAAAAGTCCCCAAAACCCCAAAACCCCCAAACCCCCAACCCCAAAACCCCAAACCCCAAAACCCCAACCCCCAACCCCCAAACCCAAACCCCAAACCCCAAAACACCAAACCCCAAACCCTAAACCTTTCACCCCAAAACCCCAAACCCCAAACCCCAAACCCCAAACCCCCCACCATGTCCCACCTGGATGAGGCGACAGCAGGTGCGGAGAACCCCAAGAAAACTCCCCCAAATCCCACCCCAAAACCCCAAACCCCAAAAACTCCCCAAACCCCAAACCCCAAACCCCAAAACCCCAAAACCCCAAACCCCCAAACCCCAAACCCAAAACCCCAAATCCCAAAAGTCCCCAAAATCCCAAACCTTTCACCCCCAAACCCCAACCCCCAAACCCCAAACCCCAATCCCACCATGTCCCACCTGGATGAGGTTGTGGCAGGCTCGCAGCACCCTGGGAAAACTCCCCCAAATCCCACCCCAAACCCCAAAAACTCCCCCCAAACCCCAAACCCCAAACCCCAAACCCCAAAATCCAAACCCCAAACCCCCTGCTGTATCCCACCTGGATGAGGTTGTGGCAGGCACGCCACACCCCGGGAAATCTCCCCCAGATCCCAAACCCCAAAACCCCAAAAATTCCCCAAACCCCAAAATCCCAAACCCTAATCCCCAAACCCCAAACCCCAAATCCCAAACCCCCCAAACCCCAAAACCCAAAACCCCAAACCCCAAACCCCAATCCCGCCGTGTCCCACCTGGATGAGGTTGCGGCAGGCGCGCAGCACCCGGGGAAAACTCCCCCAAATCCCAACCCAAACCCCAAAAACTCCCCAAAATCCCAAACCTTTCACCCCAAAAGTCCCCAAACCCCAAACCCCAAACCCCAAATACCCCAAACCCCAAACCCCCAAACCCCAAACCCCCAAACCCCAAATCCCCAAAACCCCAAATCCCAAACCCCAAAAATCCCCAAAACCCCAAACCCCAAACCCCAAACCCCCAAACCCCAAACCCCAAACCCCAAACCCCAAACCCCAAACCCCCCAAATCTCAAATCCCAAACCCCAAATCCCCAAAACATTTCACCCCAAAACCCCAAACCCCAAACCCCCAAACCCCCAAACCCCCAAACCCCAAACCCCCAAACCCCAAACCCCCAAACCCCAAACCCCAAACCCCAAATTTTTCACCCCAAACCCCAAACCCCAAACCCCAAACCCCGCCGTGTCCCACCTGGATGAGGTTGCGGCAGGCGCGCAGCACCCCAAGAAAACTCCCCAAAATCCCAAACCCCAAAACCCCAAAAACTCCCCAAATCCCAAACCTTTCCCCCCAAAAGTCCCCAAATCCCAAACCTTTCACCCTCAAATCCCAAAAGTCCCCAAACCCAAACCCCAAACCCCAAACCCCAAACCCCAAACCCCCACCATGTCTCACCTGGATGAGGTTGTGGCAGGCGCGCCGCACCCCGGGAAAACTCCCCCAAACCCCACCCCAAACCCCAAAAACTCCCCAAAACCCCAAAACCCCAAACCCCAAACCCCAAAAACTCCCCAAACCTTTCACCCCAAACCCCAAACCCCAACCCCCAACCCCCAAACCCCAAAACCCAAACCCCAAAACCCCAAACCCCAAAAACTCCCCCAAACCCCAAACCCAAAACCCCAAACCCCAAACCCCAAACCCAAACCCCAAACCCCAAACCCCAAATCCCAAACCCCAAACCCCAAACCCAAAACCCCAAATCCCAAACCCCCAAACCCCAAACCCCAAACCCCAAACACCCAAAACCCCAAAATCCCAAACGCCAAACCCCCAAACCCCCAAACCCCAAACCCCAAACCCCAAACCCCAAACCCCAAATCCCAAATCCTGCATGTCCCACCTGGATGAGGTTGCGGCAGGCGCGCAGCACCCCAAGAAAACTCCCCAAAACCCCAAACCCCAAACCCCAAAACCTCCCCAAAATCCCAAACCTTTCACCCCAAAAGTCCCCAAACCCAAAACCCAAACCCCCAAACCCCAAATCCCAAACCCCAAAACCCCAAACCTTTCACCCCCAAACCCCAAACCCCAAACCCCAAAACCCCAACCCCCAACCCCCAACCCCCAAACCCAAACCCCAAACCCCAAATACCCCAAACCCCAAAATCCCAAAACCCCAAACCCCAAAAACCCCAAAACCCCAAACCCCAAACCCCAAATCCCAAACCCCAAAACCCCAAACCTTTCACCCCCAAACCCCAAACCCCAAACCCCAAATCCCAAACCCCAAAACCCCAAACCTTTCACCCCCAAACCCCAAACCCCAAAACCCCAAACCCCAAACCTTTCACCCCAAACCCCAAAACCCCAAATCCCAAACCCCCAAACCCCCAAACCCCAAACCCCAAACCCCAAACCCCCAAACCCCAAACCCCAAACCCCAAACCCCCAAACCCCAAACCCCAAATACCCCAAACCCCAAACCCCAAACCCCAAAACCCCAAACCCCAAACCCCAAACCCCCAAACCCCAAACCCCAAATCCAAACCCCACCATGTCCCTCCTGGATGAGGTTGCGGCAGGCGCGCCGCACCCCGGGAAATCTCCCCCAGATCCCAAACCCCAAAACCCCAAAAAGTCCCCAAACCCCAAATCCCAAACCCCAAACCCCAAACCCCAGACCTCCAAACCCCAAACACCCAAACCCCAAAACCCCAAACCCCAAATCCCAAACACCCCAAACCCCAAACCCAAATCCCCCCCAAACCCCCAAATCCCAAACCCCAAACCCCAAACCCCAAACCCCAAACCCCAAACCCCAAACCCCAAAATCCCAAACCTTTCACCCCAAACCCCAAATCCCCGCTGTGTCCCACCTGGATGAGGCAGCAGCAGGTGCGGAGAACCCCAAGAAAACACCCCAAAATCCCACCCCAAACCCCAAAAACTCCCCAAATCCCAAACCTTTCACCCCAAAACTCCCCAAATCCCAAACCTTTCACCCCAAAATCCCACCCCAAACCCCAAACCTTTCACCCCAAACCCCAAACCCCAAACCCCCAACCCCAATCCCCAATCCCCCACCTGGATGAGGTTGCGGCAGGCGCGCAGCACGCCGCGGTGCCGCTCGCAGCCGTGCAGCCCCCGCAGCACCAGGTAGGCGCCGCAGGAGCGCAGCGCCGCCCGCCCCGCCCCGGTGGCCGCCAGCTGCGGGGGGAATTTGGGGAATTTGGGGAATTTTGGGAATTTTGGGAATTTTGGGGTGGTCACGGAGCTTCTCCCCAGCTCGGGGAACGGCCAAAAGCCCAAAGAAGCTCAGGAAAGGTCCAAAAATCCAGGGGAGACCTCAAAAGTTCTCGTTGAACCTCGGGAAACTCTGGTGAGACCTCAGAGAATTCTCAAGGAATCCCAAAATTTCTCATCCGATGCCCAAAATTCCTCCAGGAATGCAAAATTCCTCCAAGGAATCCCAAAATTGCTCAAGGAACCCCAAAACTCCTCAAGGAACCTTCGAATTTCTCCAAGAACGCCAAAATTTCTCATCAAACCTCCAAAATTCCTCACAGAATCCCCAAAATTCCTCCAAGGAACTCCAAAATTCCCCAAGGAACCCCAAAAGTTCTTCAAGGAACCCCAAAATTCCTCAAGGAACCCCAAAATTCCTCCAAGGAACCCCAAAAGTTCCTCAAAGGACCCCAAAATTCCTCCAAGGAACCCGAAAATTCCTCAAGGAACCCCAAAACTCCCCAAGGAACCCAAAAATTCCTCAAGGAACCCCAAAACTCCTCAAGGAACCCCAAAACTCCTCAAAGAACCCAAAAATTCCTCAAGGAAGCCAAAAACTCCTCAAGGAACCCCAAAATTCCTCAAGGAACCCCAAAATTCCTCAAGGAACCCAAAAATTCCTCACAGAAGCCCCAAATTTCCCAAGGAACCTGAAAAACTCCTCAAGGAACCCCAAAATTCCCCAAGGAACCCCAAAAGTTCCTCTAGGAACCCCAAAATTCCTCAAGGAACCCCAAAAAATCCTCAAAGAACCCCAAAATTCCTCACAGAATCCCCAAAATTCCCCAAGGGACCCCAAAACTCCCCAAGGAACCCCAAAAGTTCCTCTAGGAACCCCAAAAGTCCTCAAGGAACCCCAAAAAATCCTCAAAGAACCTCAAAATTCCTCACAGAATCCCCAAAATTCCCCAAGGGACCCCAAAAACTCCTCAAGGAACCCAAAAATGTTCCTCAAGGAACCCCAAAATTCCTCAAGGAACTCCTAAAATTCCTCATGAAACCCAAAAATTCCTCTAAGAACCCCCAAAAATTCTCCAAGGAACCCGAAAAACTCCTCAAGGAACCCCAAAATTCCTCAAGGAATCCCCAAAACTCCCCAAGGAACCCCAAAAACTCCCCAAGGAACCACCCCAAAAGTTCTTCAAGGAAGTCCCAAAATTCCTCACAGAATTCTCAAAATTCCTCAAGTAACTCCTAAAATTCCTCATAAAACCCAAAAATTCCTCAAGGAACTCCAAAATCTCCTCAAGGAACCCGAAAATGTTCCTCAAGAACCCCAAAATTCCCCAAGGAACCCCAAAATTCCTCAGGGAACCCCAAAACTCCCCAAGGAACCCCAAAACTCCTCAAGGAACCCCAGAACTCTCCAAGGAACCCCAAAATGTTCCTCAAGAACCCCAAAATTCCTCAGGGAACCCCAAAATTCCTCAAAGAACCCCCAAAATTCCTCACAGAACTCCCAAAATGTTCCTCAAGAACCCCAAAACTCCTCAAGGAACCCCCAGAATTCCCCAAGGAACCCCAAAATGTTCCTCAAGAACCCCAAGACTCTCCAAGGAACCCCAAAAATTCCTCAAGGAACCCCAAAACTCCTCAAGGAACCCAAAAATTCCTCAAGGAACCCCAAAAATTCCTCACAGAAGCCCCAAATTCCCCAAGGAACCTGAAAAATCCTCATGGGAGCCCAAAATTCCTCCAAGGAACCCCAAAACTCCCCAAGGAACCCAAAAATTCCTCAAGGAACCCCCAGAATTCCCCAAGGAACCCGAAAATGTTCCTCAAGAACCCCAAAACTCCTCAAGGAACCCCCAGAATTCCTCACAGAATCCCCAAAACTCCTCAAGGAACCCCAAAAGTTCTTCAAGGAACTCCAAAATTCCTCACAGAATCCTCAAAATTCCTCAAGTAACTCCTAAAATTCCTCATAAAACCCAAAAATTCCTCTAAGAACCCCCCAAAAATTCTCCAAGGAACCCAAAATGTTCCTCAAGAACCCCAAAATTCCTCAAGGAACCCCAAAATTCCTCAAAGAACCCCAGAACTCCTCACAGAACTCCCAAAATGTTCCTCAAGGAACTCCAAAATTCCCCAAGGAACCCAAAATTCCCCAAGGAACCCCAAAACTCCTCAAAGAACCCCCAGAATTCCCCAAGGAACCCCAAAATGTTCCTCAAGAACCCCAAAACTCCTCACAGAATCCCCAAAATTCCCCAAGGAACCCCCAAAAGTTCCTCAAGGAACCCCCAGAATTCCCCAAGGAACCCCAAAACTCCTCAAGGAACCCCCAAAATTTGTCAAGAAACCCCAAAACTCCTCAAGGAACCCCAAAATTCCTCAAGGAACCCCCAAAATTCCTCACAGAATCCCCAAAACTCCTCAAAGAACGCCAAAATTCCTCAAGGGACCCCAAAACTCCTCAAAGAACCCCCAAAATTCCTCAAGGAACCCCAAAATGTTCCTCAAGAACCCCAAAACTCCTCAAGGAACCCCAAAACTCCTCAAGGAACCCAAAAATTCCTCATGGAACCCCCAAAACTCCTCAAGGAACCCAAAAACTCCTCAAGGGACCCAAAAACTCCTCAAGGGACCCAAAAACTCCTCAAGGAACTCCCAAAATTCATCAAGGAACCCCAAAAACTCCTCAAGGAACCCCAAAAGTTCCTCAAGGAACTCCCAAAATTCCTCACAGAATCCTCAAAATTCCTCATAAAACCCAAAAATTCCTCACAGAATCCCCAAAATTCCTCTAAGAACCCCAAAATTCCTCACAAAAACCCCAAAATTCCTCACAGAAACCCCAAAACTCCTCAAGGAACTCCCAAAATTCCTCACAGAATCCTCAAAATTCCTCATAAAACCCAAAAATTCCTCAAGGAACCCCAAAATTCCTCTAAGAACCCCAAAAACTCCCCAAGGAACCCCAAAATTCCCCAAGGAACCCCAAAACTCCCCAAGGAACCCCAAAACTCCTCACCAGCAGCAAGGTTTCCAGCAGCATTTTCCGGATCTCCGGCTCCTCTTCCCGCCGGTGCTCCGGGGGGAGGTACTGCAGGACCACGGGAAGTTCTGGAACAGGGGGGGGGGGGAAAAAGAGTTGGGACATTCCTAAAAATCCCTAAAAAATTCCCCAAAAATTCCCTAAAAATTCCCCAAAAATTCCCCAAAAATTCCCCAAAAATTCCCCAAAAATTCCCCAAAAATTCCCCAAAAATTCCCTAAAAATTCCCCAAAAATTCCCCAAAAATTCCCAAAAAATTCCCCAAAAATTCCCCAAAAATTCCCCAAAAATTCCCCAAAAATTCCCTAAAAATTCCCCAAAAATTCCCCAAAAATTCCCTAAAAATTCCCCAAAAATTCCCCAAAAATTCCCCAAAAATTCCCCAAAAATTCCCCCAAAATTCCCAAAAAATTCCCTAAAAATTCCCTAAAAATTCCCCAAAAATTTCCCAAAAATTCCCCAAAAATTCCCCAAAAATTCCCCAAAAATTCCCTAAAAATTCCCCAAAAATTCCCTAAAAATTCCCCAAAAATTCCCTAAAAATTCCCCCAAAATTCCCGAAAAATTCCCCAAAAATTCCCCAAAATTCCCGAAATTCCCAGAATTCCCCGGCTCACGCTCCATCTCCTCCTCGGGGAGCTCCTCGGGGCCGGCCAGGGGCAGCAGCAGCAGTGGCAGCGCCTCCAGCTCGGGGCTCAGGATCTGCTCGTGGTGTTCTGGGAATTCCAGAGGGGTTGCTGGGAACTGCATCCCACCATTCCCGTGGCTGTTCCCGTTCCCACCCCGGGGAGCTCCGGGATGAGCCAGGAGAGCGGGATCTGGGGACGGCACCTGGATCCCGTCCCTGTTCTCCTGTCATTCCCAGCCCAATCCCAGCCCAATCCCATTCCCATCCTAATCCCACATCCTGATCCCAATCCCATTCCCAATCCCATATCCTGAACCCAATCCCATTCTCATCCCATCCCAATCCCATCCCATTCCAATCCCATCCCATTCTCATCCCATCCCATCACATTCCCATCCCAATCCCACATCCTGATCCCAATCCCATCCCAATCCCATTCTCATCCCAATCCCATCCCCATATCCTATTCCCAATCCATTCCCCATCCTATCCCAATCCCAATCCCAAATCCAATCCCATTCCTGTTCTCATCCCAATCCCATCCCATTCCCATTCCCACCCCAATCCCAATCCCATTCCAATCCCAATCCCATCCTGATCCCAATCCCAATCCCATCCCAATCCCAATCCCATCCCAATCCCAATCCCATCCCAATCCCAATCCCATCCCAATCCCATCCCAATCCCATTCTCATCCCAATCCCATTCCCATCCCAATCCCATTCTCATCCCAATCCCATTCTCATCCCATCCCAATCCCAATCCCATCCCATTCCCAATCCCATCCCAATCCCAATCCCAATCCCAATCCAATCCCCATCCCAATCCCATCCCAATTCCAATCCCATCCCAATCCCATTCCCATCCCAATCCCATCCCAATCGCAATCCATTCCCCATCCCAATCCCATTCCCGTCCCCAATCCCATTCTCATCCCCAATCCCAATCCCATCCCCATTCCCATCCCAATCCCATCCCAATCCCATTCTCATCCCATTCCAATCCCATCCTCATTCCCATCCCCATCGCATCCCATTCTCATCCCAATCCCAATCCAATCCCATCCCAATCCCAATCCCATTCCAATCCCATTCTCAATTCCATTCCCATTCCCATCCCCAATCCAATCCCATCCCCATCCCACTCCCCTCCTAATACCATCCCCATCCCAATCCCATATCCTGAACCCATTCCCATCCCCATCCCCATCCCCATCCCAATCCCATCCCAATCCCATTCCCATCCCACTCCCATCCCTATCCCATTCCCATCCCCATCCCAATCCATTCCTATCCCCATTCCCATTCCAATCCCAATCCCATTCTCATCCCAATCCCCATCCCAATCCCAATCCATTCCCATCCCATTCCCATCCCCATTCCCATCCCCATCCCATTCCCATCCCCATTCCCATCCCAATCCCAATCCCATCCCGATCCCCTTCCCATCCCCATTCCCATTCCCATCCCCATTCCCATCCCATCCCCATCCCCATCCCCATCCCCATCCCAATCCCATCCCAACCCCAATCCCAATCCCAATCCCATCCCAACCCCAATCCCAATCCCAATCCCATCCCATTCCAATCCCATCCTATTCCCAATCCCATTCCCAATCCCATTCCCACCCCAATCTCGTTCCCATCCCAATCCCATTCCCATCCCCATCCCATTCCCATCCCAATCCCAATCCCAATCCCATTCCCGTTCCCATCCCAATCCCACTCCCATCCCATTCCCATCCGATTCCCATCCCCATCCCCATCCCCATCCCAATCCCAATCCCATCCCAATCCCAATCCCCATCCCAATCCCAATCCCATTCCCATCCCCACTCCCAGCCCGCGATCATTCCCAAAAATCCCATTTTGCTCCCACTCCCCTTCCCCTGGGAGCAGATCCCAAACTCCCCCTGGACCCCGATTTTCCGGGGATGGCTCATCCATGCCCACCCCATTCCCAGCCTCCCTCCCGCATTCCCGAGGCCCAAATTCCCCCAAATTCCCCCCAAAATTCCCCCAAATTCCCCAAAATTCCCCCAAATTCCCCCAAATTCCCCCAAATTCCCCAAAATTCCCCCAAATTCCCCCAAATTCCCCCAAATCCCCCCAAATCCCCCCAGATTCCCCCCAAATTCCCAAAATCCCGGGCTGGGTACCGTGCTGGAAGCAGCAGTTCCGCAGAGCGCCGACGGCTCCGCTCCGCAGCTCGGGCGGGCGGCAGCGCAGCAGCGCCAGGAGCCGCCGCAGCACCCGCCTGAAACACGGCCCAAAAATCACAATGTCACACCCTGAGCCCAAAATAAAAACTATTCCAAGGAGGAATTTAAAATGGAAATGAAATAGGAGAAAGAATGCAAAAAAATTACACAAAAAAATCACCAAAAAAACCCAAAAATCACCAAAAGAACCCAAAAAAATCACCAGAAAATCGCTATAAAACAGCCCAAAATCACAATGTCATCCCCTGAGCCCAAAATAAAAACTATTCCAAGGAGGAAGTTAAAATGGAAATGGAATAGGAAAAGAAACACAAGAAACCCCCAAAAAATCACAAAAAAAGCACAAAAACCCCCAAAAATCAGCAAAAAAATCACAAAAAAACCACCCAAAAATCACCCAAAAATCATGAAAAAAATCGCAATAAAACACCCCAAAAATCACAATGCCACCCCCTGATCCCAAAATAAAAACTATTCCAAGGAGGAATTTTAAAAGGAATTGGAATAGGAGAAAAAAAACAAAAAAAATCACCAAAAAATCACCCAAAAATCACCAAAAAATCACCAAAAATCACCAAAAATCACCAAAAAAATCATGAAAAAAAATGGCAATGAAACAGCCCAAAATCCACAATGCCACACCCTGATCCCAAAATAAAAACTATTCCAAGGAGAAAGTTAAAATGGAAATGGGATAGGAGAAAAAACACCAAAAAATCACAAAAAAATCACCAAAAACACCAATAGAACCCAAAAAAATCACCCAAAATCGCCAAAAAATCACCCAAAAATGGCAATGAAACAGCCCAAAATCACAATGCCACACCCTGATCCCAAAATAAAAACTATTCCAAGGAGAAATTTAAAAAGGAAACGGAATAGGAGAAAAAACACAAAAAAACCCACAAAAAAATCACAAAAAAACCACCAAAAATCACCAAAAATTACCAAAAAGATCATGAAAAAAATCATGAAAAAGTCACAATAAAACAGCCCAAAATCACAATTCCACACCCTGATCCCAAAACAAAAGTGATTCCAAGGAGAAATTTAAAAAGGAAACGAAATAGGAGAAAAAAAACAAAAAAACCCACCAAAAAAATCACAAAAAACACCAAAAATCCACCAAAAATCACCCAAAATCGCCAAAAAATCACCCAAAAATGGCAATAAAACACCCCAAAATCACAATGCCACCCCCTGATCCCAAAATAAAAACTATTCCAAGGAGGAAGTTAAAAAGGAAATGGAATAGGAGAAAGAACGCAAAAAAACCACAAAAAAAATCACAAAAAAACCACCAAAAATCACAAAAAATCACCCCAAAAATCACCTGAAAATGGCAATGAAACAGCCCAAAATCACAATGCCACCCCCTGATCCCAAAATAAAAGTGATTCCAAGGAGAAAGTTAAAATGGAAATGGAATAGGAGAAAAAACACAAAAAAATCACAAAAAAAATCACAAAAAAATCACCCAAAAATAATGAAAAAATCACTATAAAACAGCCCAAAATCACAATGCCACCCCCTGATCCCAAAAAAAAAAACAATTCCAAGGAGAAATTTAAAAAGGAAATGGAATAGGAGAAAAAACACAAAAAAACCCCACAAAAATCACCAAAAACACCAAAAATCACCCAAAAAAATCACCCAAAAAATCATGAAAAAATGGCAATAAAACAGCCCAAAAATCACAATGCCACCCTCTGATCCCAAAATAACAGTGATTCCAAGGAGAAATTTTAAATGGAACCGAAATAGGAGAAAAAACACCAAAAAATCACAAAAAAAATCACAAAAAAATCAGCCAAAAATAATGAAAAAATCACAATAAAACAGTCCAAAATCACAATGCCACCCCCTGATCCCAAAAAAAAACCAATTCCAAGGAGAAATTTAAAAAGGAAATGGAATAGGAGAAAAAAAACCAAAAAAATCACCAAAAAATCACAAAAACCACCAAAAATCACCCAAAAAAATCACCAAAAATCGCCAAAAAATCACCCAAAAACGGCAATAAAACACCTCAAAATCACAATGCCGCACCCTGATCCCAAAATAAAAGTGATTCCAAGGAGAAAGTTAAAATGGAAATGGAATAGGAGAAAAAACACAAAAAAAAATTAACAAAAAAAATCACAAAAACCCCAAAAATCACAAAAAAATCACAAAAAAACCACCCAAAAATCACCAAAAATCACCCAAAAATCACCAAAAATCACCCAAAAATCACAATAAAACAGCCCAAAATCACAATGCCACCCCCTGATCCCAAAATAAAAGTGAATCCAAGGAGAAATTTAAAAAGGAAATGGAATAGGAGAAAAAACACAAAAAAACCCCACAAAAATCACAAAAAACACCAAAAGAACCCAAAAATTCACCAAAAATCACCCAAAAATCACAATAACACAGCCCAAAATCACAATGCCACCCTCTGATCCCAAAATAAAAACTATTCCAAGGAGAAAGTTAAAATGGAAATGGAATAGGAGAAAAAACACAAAAAAAACACAAAAAAATCACAAAAAAACCACCAAAAATCACCAAAAATTACCAAAAAAATCATGAAAAAAATCATGAAAAAGTCACAATAAAACAGCCCAAAATCACAATTCCACACCCTGATCCCAAAATAAAAGTGATTCCAAAGAGAAAGTTTAAAAGGAAATGGAATAGGAGAAAAAACACAAATAAATAAAAAAAATCACAAAAATCACCAAAAAATCACGCAAAAATCATGAAAAAAATCGCAATAAAACAGCCCAAAATCACAATTCCACCCTCTGATCCCCAAAATAAAAACAACTCTAAGGAGACATTTGGAAAAGCAAAAAAACCCCCCAAAAAAACGAAAAAAATCCCACCAAAAATCACCCAAAAAATCATGAAAAATCGCAATAAAACACCCCAAAAATCACAATGCCACCCTCTGATCTCCAAAATAAAAACAACTCGAAGGAGAAATTTGAAAAAGAACCGAAATATAAAAAAACACAAAAAAACCCCCCAAAAAATCCCAAAAAACTCCCCAAAAAAAACCCCCTAAAAATCACCAAAAAATCATGACAAAATCGCAATGAAACAGCCCAAAATCACAATTCCACCCTCTGCTCCACAGAGCTCTGAAATTTCAAATAAAAATTCCCATTTTTTAAAAAATAAAAATTCCCATTTTTTATTTTCTCTCACTCCTTGAATTTCAGCAGTTCCCGGCGCCCATTAGGAGACGAAATTTCAAATAAAAATTCCCATTTTTTAAAAAATAAAATTTCCCATTTTTTATTTTCCCTCAGTTCTCAGGCTCCCACAGTGCCTGGCACCCCTCGGGAGCCGAAATTTAAAATAAAAATTCCCATTTTTTATTCCCAATTTTCCCTCACCCTGAGGGTTCCAGCAGCACCCGGCAGCCCTCAGGGGCCTGCCTGAGGCTGAAATCTCAAATAAAAATTCCCATTTTTTAAAAAATAATAATTCCCATTTTTTATTTTCCCTCAGCCCTCGGATTTCAGCAGTGCCTGGCACCCCTTTAGGAGACAAAATTTCAAATAAAAATTCCCATTTATTTTTTATTCCCATTTTCCCTCAGGCCTCAGGCTCCAGCAGCGCCCGGCGCCCTCAGGGCCCTGCCTGAGGCTGAAATCTCAAATAAAAATTCCCATTTTTTAAAAAATAAAAATTCCCATTTTTTATTTTCCCTCAGCCCTCGGGCTCCAGCTGCGCCTGGCATCCCTCGGGAGCCGAAATTTCAAATAAAAATTCCCATTTTTTATTCCCATTTTCCCTCACCCTGAGGGTTCCAGCAGTGCCCAGCGGCCCTCAGAGGCCTGCCTGAGGCCGAAATTTCAAATAAAAATTCCCGTTTTTTAAAAAATAAAAATTCCCATTTTTTATTTTCCCTCACCCCTTGAATTCCAGCAATGCCTGGCACCCCTTTAGGAGACGAAATTTCAAATAAAAATTCCCATTTTTTATTCCCATTTTCCCTCACCCTGAGGGTTCCAGCAGCATCCCGTAGCCCTCAGAGGCCTGCCTGAGGCCGAAATTTCAAATAAAAATTCCCGTTTTTTAAAAAAATAATAATTCCCATTTTTTATTTTCTCTCACTCCTTGAATTTCAGCAGTGCCCGGCGCCCCTTTAGGAGACGAAATTTCAAATAAAAATTCCCATTATTTATTCCCAATTTTTCCCTCACTCCTCAGGCTCCAGCAGCCCTCAGGGGCCTGCCTGAGGCTGAAATTTCAAATAAAAATTCCCATTTTTAAAAAAAATAAAAATTCCCATTTTTTATTTTCCCTCAGCCCTCGGATTTCAGCAGCGCCTGGCACCCCTTTAGGAGACGAAATTTCAAATAAAAATTCCCATTTTTTATTCCCAATTTTCCCTCACCCTGAGGGTTCCAGCAGTGCCCAGCGGCCCTCAGGGGCCGGCCTGAGGCCGAAATTTCAAATAAAAATTCCCGTTTTTTAAAAAAATAATAATTCCCATTTTTTATTTTCTCTCACTCCTTGAATTTCAGCAGTGCCCGGCGCCTCTCGGGAACCAAAATTTCAAATAAAAATTCCCATTTTTTATTCCCAATTTTCCCTCACCCTGAGGGTTCCAGCAGCGCCCGGCGCCCCTCGGGGGCCTGGCTGAATTTACAGAGCAGCGCCCCGAGCTCCTCAGGGAGCTCCGAAATTTCAAATATAAAATCTCATTTTTTGATTCCAGCTCACCCTGTGGGTTCCAGCAGCACCTGGCGGCCCTCGGGGGCCTGGCTGAGGTTGCAGAGCAGCGCCCCGAGCTCCGCCGGCGGCCGCTCCGCGCTCAGCGCCCGCAGCAGCAGCGGCTCCGCTCCGGGGCCCAGCGCCCGCAGCACCCGCGGCGCCGCCGCCGCGTCCCGGCTCAGGTTGGCCAGCACCCCGCACGCCGCTCCGGAGCTGGGGAGAAGCGGGACAAGAGAAGGGAGAGCGGCGAGAAGCGGCTCCAGCGCGGCGGGCTCCGAGGATGCGTTGACCAGCGCGGACAAGGCGGGCCGCGCTCCACGCGAGGCCGAGGCTGCCAAGGCGCACAAGGCCGATAAGGCCGCGGGGTGTTCCGCAAGCAGCGCCCGGCCTGAGGCGCTGCCCGAGAGGGCCAGGGCGGCCTCGGCTGCTTCGGGAGCGGCGGGGGAGGACGGAGAGAGCAGCGCCGTGAGCTCCGACAGAGCCACGGACGCTGAGGGCTCGTAGATGGGCGCCGCCATGGCCGCCTTAGTTTCCGCCCTTTGGTGGTGTTGCGTAGCAACGGGAAGATTGATGGGGGTAACAGCCAATCAGCGCCGAGGAACTGGAAATGAATGGTAAATAAACCAATAGAATGCGGGAGTGCTGGCGGAAAGGGTGGGGCTAAGGGAGCAAGGGATTATGGGAAGGAGAAGACATACGGCCCTGAAGACCGGCCCCAATTCGGGCACGACTAAATTAGACCAAGAAAAGACAGACGGGGCCGCAGCCGCCTCACGTATGGCCGCCCGCGGGGTCTCGCCAGCCACCGTGAGAGGAACGCCGCCTCCATGGAGGGATCAACGAGGCGATGTCGCTTGGCAACAGTTCTGATTGATAGTTCCAGGAGCTAATCAGCGACGAGAAAACAGAGAGGTGGAAAAAGTTGAGCCAATTGAATGCTGATACATGTCGGAAAAGGAGGGACAAATTAGAGAAAGGCATTGTGGGAAGGGATTTGTACGGAAAAACGCGTTGAACCACCTCAGACTTCGCCGCCATAACAGGGACAAACATGGCTGCGTCGCTTGGCAACCGATATGATTGACAGCTGCAAGAGCCAATCAGCGAGGAGAAAAGCAAAGCAGTGGAGAGGGTAAGCCAATGAAATGCCGAGTTTTTCCAAAAAGGGAGGGACGAGGTGAGTGTGTACGGAAAGAAGCGGAAGCGCAGCGGAGCCACCGGGACCGGACCGGGCTCATCGGGATCGGAATTGTCGGGATTGTCGGGATTACCGGAATCGTTATCGGGATCGAAGAGGGGGCCCAGAGCCCTCCAGGCTCAGCCGGGGATGTTCCACGGCATCGCGGGCCCGGCCGGGATGGGCGGTGAGAGCGGGGAACGATCCCGGAATTCCCGGGATGGGATCGCCGGGATGATCCCGGAATTCCCGGGCTGGGATTCCCGCTGTTTCCGCTTTTTAACCCTCTCCTTCCTCCCACGGCAGCGCCCGGGAATAAACCGGAGCTTTATGAGGTGAGTGCGGCTCGGGAATGTCCGGAAATAGTCGGGAATGATCGGAAATGTCCGAAGATGTCCGGAAATTGAGGGAAATGTCCGGGAGTTTCCGGAAATGTCCGATGACAGTCGTAAATATCCGAGAGTGGCCGGAGATGTCCGAGGATGTCCGGAAATTGTCGGAAATGTCCGAGGATGTCCGGAAATAGCCGGGAATGGGCCCTGGAATTTTTGGGAATTTTGGGAATTTTGGGGAATTTCGGGAATTTTTGGGAATTTTGCGTCTCCTCTCCACGCAGGAGGTGAAGCTCTACAAGAACGCCCGGGAACGGGAGAAGTGAGTGAGGGAATTTTTGGGGAATTTTGGGGAATTTTTTGGGAATTTTGGGATGGGGATGGAGGGGGTTGGGGTTGGGATTAATCCCAGTCCCTCCCAGTATCCCATTATCCCATCCCAGTCCATCCCAGTGCCTTCCAGTATCCCATTATCCCATCTCAGTCCCTCCCAGTCCCTCCCAGTATCCCATTATCCCATCCCAGTCCATCCCAGTCCCTCCCAGTATCCCATTATCCCATCCCAGTCCATCCCAGTGCCTTCCAGTATCCCATTATCCCATCCCTGTCCCATTCCAGTCCATCCCAGTCCTTCCCAATCCCATCCCAGTCCATCCCAATCCCTCCCAATCCATCCCAATCCCATCCCAGTCCATCCCAATCCCTCCCAGTCCATCCCAATCCCTCCCAATCCATCCCAATCCCATCCCAGTCCATCCCAGTCCCATCCCAGTCCATCCCAGTCCATCCCAATCCCATCCCAGTCCCTCCCAGTGCCTCCCAGTTCCTCCCAGTCCATCCCAGTCCATCCCAGTCCATCCCAGTCCCTCCAAATCCCATCCCAATCCATCCCAGTCCATCCCAATCCCCTCCCAGTCCCTCCCAGTCCCCTCCCAGTCCCTCCCAGTCCCCTCCCAGTCCCTCCCAGTCCCTCCCAATCCCATCCCAGTCCATCCCAATCCCATCCCAGTCCATCCCAGTCCATCCCAGTCCATCCCAGTCCATCCCAATCCCATCCCAGTCCGTCCCAGTGCCTCCCAGTTCACCCAGTTGGCGCAGGTACGACAACATGGCCGAGCTGTTCCTGCTCATCCCAGTAAATCCCAGTCCATCCCAGTCCCATCCCAGTCCCTCCCAGTTACTCCCAGTCCCTCCCAGTCCCTCCCAGTCCATCCCAGTCCCTCCAAATCCCATCCCAGTCCATCCCAGTCCCTCCCAGTGCCTCCCAGTTCACCCAGTTGGCGCAGGTACGACAACATGGCCGAGCTGTTCCTGCTCATCCCAGTAAATCCCAGTCCATCCCAGTCCCATCCCAGTCCCTCCCAGTCCGTCCCAGTCCCTCCCAGTCCATCCCAGTCCATCCCAGTCCATCCCAGTCCATCCCAGTCCATCCCAATCCCATCCCAGTCCCTCCCAGTCCCTCCCAGTCCATCCCAGTCCATCCCAATCCCATCCCAATCCATCCCAGTCCCTCCCAGTCCCTCCCAGTCCATCCCAGTCCCTCCAAATCCCATCCCAGTCCATCCCAGTAAATCCCAGTAAATCCCAGTCCATCCCAGTCCATCCCAGTCCATCCCAGTCTGTCCCAGTGCCTCCCAGTTCACCCAGCTGGCGCAGGTACGACAACATGGCCGAGCTGTTCCTGTTCATCCCAGTAAATCCCAGTCCCTCCCAGTCCCTCCCAGTCCATCCCAGTCCCTCCCAGTCCATCCCAGTCCATCCCAGTCCCTCCAAATCCCATCCCAGTCCCATCCCAGTCCATCCCAATCCCTCCCAGTCCATCCCAATCCCATCCCAGTCCCTCCCAGTCCCTCCCAGTCCATTCCAGTCCCTCCCAGTCCCTCCCAGTGCCTCCCAGTTCACCCAGTTGGCGCAGGTACGACAACATGGCCGAGCTGTTCCTGCTCATCCCAGTAAATCCCAGTCCATCCCAGTCCCATCCCAGTCCCTCCCAGTTACTCCCAGTCCCTCCCAGTCCCTCCCAGTCCATCCCAGTCCCTCCAAATCCCATCCCAGTCCATCCCAGTCCCTCCCAGTGCCTCCCAGTTCACCCAGTTGGCGCAGGTACGACAACATGGCCGAGCTGTTCCTGCTCATCCCAGTAAATCCCAGTCCATCCCAGTCCCATCCCAGTCCCTCCCAGTCCGTCCCAGTCCCTCCCAGTCCATCCCAGTCCATCCCAGTCCATCCCAGTCCATCCCAGTCCATCCCAATCCCATCCCAGTCCCTCCCAGTCCCTCCCAGTCCATCCCAGTCCATCCCAATCCCATCCCAATCCATCCCAGTCCCTCCCAGTCCCTCCCAGTCCATCCCAGTCCCTCCAAATCCCATCCCAGTCCATCCCAGTAAATCCCAGTAAATCCCAGTCCATCCCAGTCCATCCCAGTCCATCCCAGTCTGTCCCAGTGCCTCCCAGTTCACCCAGCTGGCGCAGGTACGACAACATGGCCGAGCTGTTCCTGTTCATCCCAGTAAATCCCAGTCCCTCCCAGTCCCTCCCAGTCCATCCCAGTCCCTCCCAGTCCATCCCAGTCCATCCCAGTCCCTCCAAATCCCATCCCAGTCCCATCCCAGTCCATCCCAATCCCTCCCAGTCCATCCCAATCCCATCCCAGTCCCTCCCAGTCCCTCCCAGTCCATTCCAGTCCCTCCCAGTCCCTCCCAGTGCCTCCCAGTTCACCCAGTTGGCGCAGGTACGACAACATGGCCGAGCTGTTCCTGTTCATCCCAGTAAATCCCAGTCCCTCCCAGTGCCTCCCAGTCCCTCCAAATCCCATCCCAGTCCATCCCAGTCCCTCCAAATCCCATCCCAGTCCATCCCAGTCCCTCCCAGTGCCTCCCAGTTCACCCAGTTTGCGCAGGTACGACAACATGGCCGAGCTGTTCCTGTTCATCCCAGTCTCTCCCAGTCTCTCCCAGTCCCTCCCAGTCCCTCCCAGTCCCTCCCAGTCCCTCCAAATCCCATCCCAATCCATCCCAGTCCCTCCCAGTGCCTCCCAGTTCACCCAGTTGGCGCAGGTACGACAACATGGCCGAGCTGTTTGCGGTGGTGAAGACGCTGCAGGCTCTGGAGAAGGCGTACATCAAGGACTGCGTCACCCCCAACGAGTGAGTGAGCCCCAAAAAAACCCCCCAAAATCCCCCAAAAATTCCCAACAACCCCTCAGACCCCGAAGAATCCGAAATCCCCAAAAAAAACCCCGGAAAAATCCGGGAAAATCCCGGGAAAATTTGGGAATTCCCAGGTACACGGCGGCGTGCTCGCGGCTGCTGGTGCAGTTCAAGGCGGCGCTCAAGCAGGTGCAGGGCGGGGAGATCGGCAACATCGACGACTTCTGCCGCAAATTCCGGGTGGGAATTCCGGAATTTTGGGAATGTTGGGAATTTTGGGAATTTGGGGTGGGATTTTGGGGGGTTTGGGGTGAAATTTGGGCGAAATTCGGGTGAAATTTGAGCGTAATTTGGGGTTTTTTTGAGGGAAATTGAGCAGCGGAGAGGGAAAATTTGGGAATTTTGGGGATGGAATTTTGGGTGGAAATTTGGGAATTTTGGGATTTTGGGATTCTGGGACTGGGAATTTGGGGATTTGTGGAATTTGGGTGAAATTTTGGGGGTTTTGGGTGAAATTTGGGCGAAATTCGGGTGAAATTTGAGCGAAATTTGGGGTTTTTTGAGGGAAATTGAGCAGCGGAGAGGGAAAACTTGGGAATTTTTGGGATGGAATTTTGGGAATTTTGGGTGGAAATTTGGGAATTTGGGATTCTGGGATTGGGAATTTTTGGAATTTGGGGAATATGGGTGGAATTTTGGGGGGTTTGGGGTGAAATTTGGGTGAAATTCGGGTGAAATTTGAGCAAAATTTGGGTTTTTTGAGGGAAATTGAGCAGCGGAGAGGGAAAACTTGGGAATTTTTGGGATGGAATTTTGGGAATTTTGGGTGGAAATTTGGGAATTTGGGATTCTGGGATTGGGAATTTTTGGAATTTGGGGAATATGGGTGAAAATTTGGGGGGTTTTGGGTGAAATTCGGGTGAAATTCGGGTGAAATTTGAGTGAAATTTGGGGGTTTTTGAGGGAAATTGAGCAGCAGAGAGGGAAAATTTGGGAATTTTGGGATGGAATTTTGGGTGGAATTTTGGGAATTTGGGGTTCTGGGAATGGGAATTTTTGGAATTTGTGAAATTTGGGTGAAATTTTGGGGGTTTTGGGTGAAATTTGGGCAAAATTCGGGTGAAATTTGAGCGAAATTTGGGGTTTTTTTGAGGGAAATAGAGCAGCGGAGAGGGAAAACTTGGGAATTTTTGGGATGGAATTTTGGGAATTTTGGGTGGAAATTTGGGAATTTGGGAATCTGGGATTGGGAATTTGGGGATTTATGGAATTTGGGTGAAATTTTGGGCGGTTTTGGGTGAAATTTGGGTGAAATTTGAGCGAAATTTGGGTTTTTTTGAGGGAAATTGAGCAGCAGAGGGGGAAAACTTGGGAATTTTTGGGATGGAATTTTGGGAATTTTGGGTGGAAATTTGGGAATTTGGGATTCTGGGAATGGGAATTTTTGGAATTTGTGGAATTTGGGTGAAAATTTGGGGCATATTGGGTGAAATTTGGGTGAAATTTGGGTGAAATTTGGGCGAAATTTGGGGTTTTTTGAGGGAAATCTAACAGCGGAGAGGGAAAATTTGGGAATTTTGGGATGGAATTTTGGGAATTTTGGGTGGAAATTTGGGAATTTGGGAATCTGAGATTGGGAATTTGGGGAATTTGGGGAAGTTTTCTGGGATTTTGGGGGGTTTTGAGCGAAATTTGGGTGAAATTTGAGTGAAATTTGGGTTTTTTTGAGGGAAATTGAGCAGCGGAGAGGGAAAATTTGGGAATTTTGGGATGGAATTTTGGGTTGAAATTTGGGAATTTGGGATTCTGGGATTGGGAATTTGGGGATTTGTGGAATTTTGGTGAAATTTTGGGGCATTTTGGGTGAAATTTGGGTGAAATTTGGGTGAAATTTGAGCAAAATTTGGGTTTTTTTGAGGGAAATTGAGCAGCGGAGAGGGAAAACTTGGGAATTTTGGGATGGAATTTTGGGAATTTTGGGTGGAAATTTGGGAATTTGGGATTCTGGGAATGGGAATTTTTGGAATTTGTGGAATTTGGGTGAAAATTTGGGGCATATTGGGTGAAATTTGGGTGAAATTTGGGTGAAATTTGGGCGAAATTTGGGGTTTTTTGAGGGAAATCTAACAGCGGAGAGGGAAAATTTGGGAATTTTGGGATGGAATTTTGGGAATTTTGGGTGGAAATTTGGGAATTTGGGAATCTGAGATTGGGAATTTGGGGAATTTGGGGAAGTTTTCTGGGATTTTGGGGGGTTTTGAGCGAAATTTGGGTGAAATTTGAGTGAAATTTGGGTTTTTTTGAGGGAAATTGAGCAGCGGAGAGGGAAAATTTGGGAATTTTGGGATGGAATTTTGGGTTGAAATTTGGGAATTTGGGATTCTGGGATTGGGAATTTGGGGATTTGTGGAATTTGGGTGAAATTTTGGTGGGATTTGGGTGAAATTTGGGCGAAATTTGGGTGAAATTTGAGCGAAATTTGGGGTTTTTTTGAGGGAAATTGAGCAGCAGAGAGGGAAAATTTGGGAATTTTTGGGATGGAATTTTGTGTGGAAATTTGGGAATTTGGGATTCTGGGATTGGGAATTTGGGGAATTTGGAGAAGTTTTGTGGGATTTTGGGGGGTTTGGGGTGAAATTTGAGCGAAATTTGGGGTTTTTTGAGGGAAATTGAGCAGCGGAGAGGGAAAATTTGGGAATTTTGGGGATGGAATTTTGGGTGGAAATTTGGGAATTTTGGGATTTTGGGATTCTGGGACTGGGAATTTGGGGATTTGTGGAATTTGGGTGAAATTTTGGGCAGTTTTGGGTGAAATTTGGGTGAAATTTGAGTGACATTTGGGGTTTTTTGAGGGAAATTGAGCAGCGGAGAGGGAAAACTTGGGAATTTTTGGGATGGAATTTTGGGAATTTTGGGAATTTGGGGAGTTTGGGAATGGGAATTTGGGGAGTTTGGGGAATTTGGGTGAAATTTTGGGGGGTTTTGGGTGAAATTTGGGCAAAATTTGGGTGAAATTTGGGTTTTTTTTGAGGGAAATTGAGCAGCGAAAACTGAAAAGTTGGGAATTTTTGGGATGGAATTTTGGGTGGAAATTTGGGAATTTTGGGTGGAAATTTGGGAATTTGGGATTCTGGGATTGGGAATTTGGGGATTTGTGGAATTTGGGTGAAATTTTGGGGCATTTTGGGTGAAATTCGGGTGAAATTTGGGGTTTTTTAAAGGAAATCAAACAGCGGAGAGGGAAAATTTGGGAATTTTGGGGATGGAATTTTGGGAATTTTGGTGGAAATTTGGGAATTTGGAATTCTGAGATTGGGAATTTGGGGAATTTGGGGAAGTTTTGTGGGATTTTGGGGGGGGTTGGGTGAAATTTGGGCGAAATTCGGGGTGAAATTTGAGTGAAATTTCGGGTTTTTTGAGGGAAATTGAGCAGCGGAGAGGGAAAACTTGGGAATTTTGGGATGGAATTTTGGGTGGAAATTTGGGAATTTGGGATTCTGGGATTGGAATTTGGGGATTTGTAGGGGAATTTGGGTGAAATTTTGGGGGGTTTTGGTGAAATTTGGGTGAAATTTGAGCGAAATTTGGGGGTTTTTTTGAGGGAAATTGAGCAGCGAAAACTGAAAAGTTGGGAATTTTTGGGATGGAA